>NW_020214913.1:1052239-1061987 GCF_003070985.1 Temnothorax curvispinosus | reverse complement strand
ATAGTTTTATATATTATATTCATATGTAGTAATATATGTTATTAATATGATAATATAATATATTAATTATATTACGTTAAATTAAAATAATTGTAGGCGCGTGTGTTGTCGAGAAATAAAGCACGTCCTAGAATCGCACGTTTTTTCGTTTAACATTTTTGTTTCGTTGCAAAACGTCTTGGCGTTTCATAAGAGGCATGCTTGTCGCGGCATTTCTCACGCACGTTCGGTTTCCTCTATTCAGCAGATATTGTGTGTCAGCGTAAAAATTAGCATCGCGCGGTGGAACGACCGGTTCGCTTGTCGGCACGTTCGTCTTCGTAGAAAGCGCGTCCGCGTTACAGACTGCACAGTCGTCTACTCTGTTTCTTCTTTTTTTTCTCTCTTATGTTTACGCGTTGCGCAAAAAAAGCAGACGAACGGAATCTCTGCCTCCGGCAGTTTTGCGGTCCATACGTCGACATTGCGATTTTCGAAATCACTCCAAATTAACAGGATAATTCGGGAACGTTTATTGTTAGCAAGATGAAAAACAATATGCGATTATAAAATCAAAAAATTTTTCAAAAATTATTATTTTTTAATATTAATGTAGTTAAATAGAGGGGTTCTCTTATACTTTTGTATAAAATATTTTTTGATACCTCGAGCGAATGCTTTTCGAGATATATTGAGAAAAAATCCTCGAAAAAGCCGCAATTGGAAATTTCTAAATTCGTCAATTTGCCTTCTCTCAATTCTTACATGTGTGTGAAATTATTTAGCTGTAGTTTCATCAAAATCAGAATTTTTGATGTCGCGAGGTTCCCTTGTTAGTAAATCAGATTAAAATGGAGATATTTGCGTTTTGATAAAACGCGATTCTCTTGAAATACTATAATCAATGAGCTCTATAGTTTATTACTATCGATAATCAATCGGTAAGAGGGACAATTAGTAATAGCGAAAGAACGGCGAGTGGTATTTTTATACCGTTTCGAATCATATTTACTTACCCCTTCTGTCAGACAACATATTCTTGTTCATAATGATAAATTTGATCATCTGATTTTTAAATCATCATTATCTTCAACGCGAGTGGAACAAAAGTAGAAAATGGCCATATTAATTTTGAAGGTAGTACAAGTTTTTTGAAAGAATACGTTTTATGATTAGCCTCACTATTGAATTCTGATTAAGTAAATCGACTCGTCCATCTTTAACGATAACAATTGTCAAAGTTTGCCGTCGAATGCCGATAAAACAAAAGGACGCGCTCGAGAGAGCTCGGTTTTAAAGAAAGAAAATGGCCATTAAGATAACGATAATACAAACTCACCGGCAAAGTGAGAAAGCTACGGAGGAGGCCTAGACCACACAGCCAGCAGATTTATTGGTTGAAGAGATGCGTCGGCGGACCGTCCACGGCGAGGCCGAGATTGGCACTTGAGGGCGAATGTTTTGAAGTTAAAGAATGTAAAAGTTCGAGGTACGGACAGAGTTTACGCGCAGATAAATCTCGACGCTCGACACCGCGACTTGACGAAGAAGAATTTAGCGTAAAATTCAAATCTCGTGCTAACTGCTAATTGGTCGTTGGCGGCAGTGCGATCGCGGGCGACGCGGGCTCTCGCGGGCTCGCGGGCGCCGCGCGCTCCCATTGGCCGTCCCGGCGGCGCTGTCATATGACGAAGCTGCGTGGCATGACGGGACGGCGGATCGGGATTTTGCAACATGGCGGCGAAGTGAGGGCGAAGTCGCGGGTGCTGTGCCATCGAAAAATGTATCTTTCCTAGTCGCCCGTAGTAGCGATCCCGTCGTTACCTCGCAGTCACGCGCGACAGTCGAGTTACGTGTCCGGGCGTTTGGGTGTCGTACGTCTACCGGCGTCGTTGGCGCGTGTAAATATGAGCGGGACGGCCGGCGGCAGCGCGACGACGAAGGTGACACCCCGCGGCACCGTGCGCCGCTCGAGCTCGAGCACGTATGGCAGGGACTAGGGCTCGCGATAAGGGAGCCCCGCTTTTGTCCGTGCGCGAGCGAGCCGCCAAGACAGGAGCACCAAGTAGCGACGCGATGTTGTGGCCAGCCCTGCCGAATTGTGAGAACGTGAGTGTCGTGTGCTCGGCTCGCGCGTTTCGGCCTCGGCGGCGCGGTGGCCTCCGTGGCCCACGGCCCACGGCCCACACGGGCGCGAACGAATCCCTCGATTCCCTCGACGGAGCGCGCGGCGCGGCCTCCTCGATCGTCCGGCCCCGCGTAATTTCGGTAGCGAGAGGCGAGAGGATCGCGCGAGATCGCGAGGATCGGCGAGCAGCGCGGCGCGGCGCGGCGCGTTGCCCCAGCACCGTCCGCTCCGCCGTCTCGGAATCTCCAAAACGGCGGCGGTCCGAGGCGCGAACGCGTCGGCCGCGCGACTCGCGAGCTCGACACCACCATTGTGTGCCCGAACGCCAGCTCGTGAAGCACGTTTCGCGGATCCTCGGCTCTCGCGGCGAGCGAGAACCCGCTGTCATCGGCGGCCCGACCGCCGGCCAGCCTCGTCGTCCCCGTCGGGACGCGGTCGGGGAAACCCTTCCACGCCTCTACGTCCGCATTTCGCCCGCATTCCGTTTCCTTTACCCCGCTTCCTCGCCGCTGAAAACACACACGAGTGACACGCACGCTTCTTCCTCAACGACGATCCTTTAGCACTCGCTTACCGATGTACCGAGAAGTTTGATCTCTGGTCGGGCTCGGTAAACGTCGATGTAGCGATGCTCCAAAAATATACCGCATGCCTGCGGCGGTCTAAATGCATCGCGGATAGATGCCCCGCGTTATCGTCGCGATTTTACGAATGGTTCTTTAATCTTTTAAACACCAGCCTGTTGACCGTCTCGTCACTTTGCGGGATTGTCTGTTTGCTTACCAGATGCTTGCGCACGAAATTACTGCGCTGTTCTTACACGCCGCTTACACGCTTTGACGAGTTGAGTTACGGACGATTGACATTGAGGACATTGTGCATACGACAGAATTGAAAATAGCAAAGTTTACTTTCAAAATGTCTTTGTCGTGGCGACAGTAAATGTAATTTGTTATCAAGTAGTGCAAACAGCAAATTGTTCAGTGAACGTAGCACAATAGGTGATTACCGCACAATTTCTGAAAGCTAAGGAACCAATTTAAACGATTCCTATTCTCTGTCTGCTTTTTTTTTTACAGAGAATCCTTGTCGATTGTGCTAAATCAATAGTTATGCTTAAAGCATGGTTACTTTCAGAAGTTACGGTATCATTAAAACGAGTACTTTGTGAATTTTAAGTGCATTAATAACTGTTGCAATTCCGTTACTATTTCGTAAAATATTTAGCAATTTAATCTGTAAAATGATGTCATACCCGCACTTAGACAATCTTATTTGCATATAATATGGCGACTTAAATGCATTTGTGTATAGTTGACTCATAGATACACACAAAGAAACGTATTATTTCGTAATTGTGAAATCGCTAAGCCAAAATAGAAATGAATATAAATTGTACCATAATCAAATATATACCGTGTATTTTATTTATGAATCTATTCTATATTTTCAGATATACACAAGAGATAGAAGCTCTATCAATCACTGTGATTTCTGATCGTACATGCGTGCCAAACACGAAGATATAAGAGGGCGTTAAAAAGGGATCCAATGGTTTCCTGACATGATGGAAGGTAAATTATATGTAAAGAATGAGCCGGGACTTGAGGGGCAATCGCTCACGAATGCGCAGCCCAATCCGCCCGAGGATGGCGGCGGAGCGAGGATCTGCTTCGTCTGTGGCGCCGTGGGCCACAGCGAGCAGCATTGGTTACGAGTGAAACCAAGTCCAGGTGGTTCCAATGAGCCCTACTTTCCGTTTCTCGAGTCGCACGAGCCGCCAAGCGGCTACCGCGGCGATGGTGCCAGAAGCGGTGCTGTTAAGGCCTGCAATCTCTGTTACATACTGCTATTGCAACAGTGGGAGAGCTACGAGCGGCAGCATAGATCACCCAGCGAGCGGATTTATTGGTTGAAGAGATGCGACGGCGGCCCGTTCACTGGAGCCGAGATGACACTTCAGGGCGAATATGCCGCCCAAGTTCTGGGCTTGACGAACGATCAGGCGCCGCAGCTCAGACAGGAAAGTCGGCCAGTCGGCATCTCACCCCGATTACCACCGAACTCACCCTCGCCAAGAGTAGTCGAGCAGACCAGACCTCTGTCGAATTCGGTTGCCGAGGTACCAAGGCCGCATTCTAACACGGCGGAAACGCACAGGCACTTGGAACAAGCGAGGCTCACGATGGAATCTCCCCACCATAGATTGCAGTCACCTCATCAAAGGTTACAGAGCCCACGACAGCCTGTCGAAGACGCTAGAATATCCAATGAGGCGGCGTTGGATCTGAGACATGCACCTAGAACCTCACCTGCGCCACAACCCACCTTACCGCCGCCTGCAGGTTACTATTCATTAGTCGCATCTAGTTAATCCATCAAACTAAGAAAAAAAGAATGTATATCTAACTTCGTATTTATTCTGCTTGTTTATTTATAATGTTTGTGTACTTTTTTTTAGTAAGGTGTTTTTGGTGATAATATTACATGATAATATTTCTGCACATTGATAAGTAATATATATATATATATATATATGTATAATACTAAAAAAAGTACAAAAATATCAGCATGAAATATTTAAGTAAACAGAACAAAAGACAAGTGTCTAATCAATAAGTACGAATCTCAGATTCTATATTTGTCACCAATTTTTTTTTTATTCTCGTTGAAATAAATTCTTCAACGAAAATGAAATATCTTATACTATAATTAATCGTATGACGAGCAGTATATATATATATAGACATTATAGAGCAGGACGCGAAGAGACGACTGTTGGGATCTTTTTAATTATTAAATTGACCGGGGGAGTTTAATTGGATCTTTATCTGAGGTCAACTTACTGCTTTTATTTCTAACTTGGAGAGAATAAAAAAATGTACTGTTCGTCATACGGTGAATTGTAGTATAATCGTTGAAGAATTTATTTCAACGAAAATGAAAAAAAAAATTGGTGACAGAATCTGAGATTCGTACTTATTGATTAGACACTTGTCTTTTGTTCTGTCTACTTAAATATCTGACGTTGATATTTTTAAATGATAAGATACAGATCACTTCTTTGCCGGTTACGATTTATTACGACTTACTGGCCATCTTTTATGAAGAGAGCGACAACAGTATGCTTAGATAAAGTATAGATAAAGTATCTACGATGTGTACGACGTAGTGTGAAAATATTAAGCGGCAATCATGCTGAAGCGTTTTAATGCGCTTAATACTAAAGCAGGTCCGGAGTATGCACTTAACGAAATGGACATGAAATCACCTTAGGCAAGTGCTATCTGATAGGAGTAAAAGCTGTTTTTCATTGCTATTACATTATCTCGCTTTAGAATGTGTACGCGGTAAATATACGAATCAGGTCATTATTTACACTGGCCTTAGTCCTTCCGTGCACTAATGTAAACGTTTGAAAGTAAAGGTTAACAGTTTTGTAGATAAGAAGTATGTGGATGTTGTGTGACGAAGAGTCAGTCCGATTCATTCAGCGCGCACGTCCGATCTGAGTCGCGATTCTAGACGATTTTCCTCCCGTGCACCGCGCGCGTTCGCGTTCAGGATTATTGAGCCTCCGTGACCTCTACAATTTCGATCCGACCGATCTGATATTCATTAGTCAGCGGGTGCCCCCAACAGATAACCGGGTCATTCGAAATAGAGCTATTGAAACACTGTGTACGTCGTCGTATACGAAAGTGCGAGGAACTATCAACACTCTCCGTATTCGGATACAGCGTGGAGATAAACCCGCGAAAAATACAGTTTCTAAGTGGGCCACGTGCAGCGTGACGATAATGTCGAAGGCGTGTACGATTCCCGAGACAAGTAGGATGGCCAGTTATGTCGATGCGCGTTCGTGGATTTTACGCGACTAATGGAGCGCTCATCGACAATGAACGAACCGCATAATCAATCGTCTGACGTTGTGATTGCAGCTATCTACAGCGGCGGATCATCATCTAGCGTCGGCACAGACATCCTGGATCTGTCGATGCCGGATAAGAACTCGGTCACAGAAGTCTGTTATGTGTGCGGGGACGAATTCAAGAGGGGATCTCTCAGTCATATCGCTGCGAAGCCACTGCCAACCCCGCCAAATCCGCCGCATTCTTCTCCCAGTCCACCGCCGTTCTTTCCATCACTGATGCTTCATCCTAGGCCGAGTAGAAGTCGACCCATGGACAGTGCTGGACGAGTGCAGGTACTGACATACTTATTTTCTTGGCGTACTTGGTGTACATAAAAATTATTTTTAATGTTTCTATAGTAATTTATACTTACATACTGACCTTTTTTTTAGGCCTGCTCAGCGTGCCAGAATCATCTTAACTTGCAATGGAAAGCGTACACGCGGCAAGGAGTACCGCATGGTGATAGAAATTATACGCTTCGCAAACGGCAAGCATCTGCAATGGATACAACTACGTTTATTTGCTACACTTGCGCTCTCGAGTACCCTTCATCCAGTATTAGACTTCTGTATTGCTGTCCTAATCCAGAGAAGGAGGTGTACTTCCCTTTTATTTTACATCTGAGACCTCCGACAGGAGCTAGTCCTATTAGTCAGGGAATGGTGCAGGTTTGCTCCATTTGTTATAAAGCTATTCCGCAAAAGCAGCAGGTGTTTGGCGGAGAAAATCACGAGGCGCAGCCAGCCGGACAAAATGTAGATTTCCGTCAACAAGGTTAATCTTCATTAATCTCGAAGAATGTTTACACTTTATTTACTAGTATTTATAGACAGTGTATAAAAAGATTAAATATTTTCGCTACAGGTCCTTCGCCACGGCCCTCTGTTCCAAAATCTCCAGCCAATTCAGCTGGTAGCGATATTCGCTTTAAGCCATACGACTTAAACAAGTCAACGATTGCTACAAACAAGCAACGAAGCAATACCACCGTGAAAGCTCCCACGTCTGGGCAACGAAATTCACCTAGTAATGGTCCTGCGGAAAATGGGACTGTTGTGCTTGGCCAAAATTATAGGTGCTATATCTGTGAGAGATTGCATCCTCGCACTCTTATGGAGTGGTAAGTCCCATATAAATATAACCGGGGAAATTGCAGTTAACATAATCCTATCGCGTGATATCGATAACTCAATATCTTTTATCTTTCTCAGGATATCAGGTTATTCTTTATTTTTTCAGGTTATCTACGAGCCCAGAGGGAATGAATTCACATGCTATGCATTTTCCTTGCTTGAGAGGAATGGCACGTACGTCTGAAAATGCTTGTATGGATAGTCACGGGAGGGTATTGGCATGTAGTCACTGTGTGAATCATCTTGCGCAACAGTGGGAAAGTATGGATGCTCAACGGGTTCCTTTAGAACACCGCAGGTTAGTCTACCGCAAATTATATTAGCTATTCTTAAATGATTTGCATATATTACGCTTAATAATACAGTAAGAAGTGTTTTGCGTGATTAAAATGGTTTTATCTATTATTATGTCTATCATTTGTACATATATTTCTACGAAGATTTGATCTTTGTAAAAGATTAATAGATTGTACAATTTCATGAACACGTTACACTGAAAGAAATTATTCTTGAAATTATCTTTGGATGTTATATTAAGAAAATTAAAAAAATGTAACATTTGTGATTTCTGTTAAATTCCAGGTATGATATTCCTAGTCCACATCCAAATGGTGACGTGAATCGGTCAATTGCTACCCCACCGAGCTCCAGTTCGGATCGAACGTTCGGAAGCAATCCGGGCACATCGAGCAGCTCGATTTATTGTTTCCTATGCGGTTTACACAGTGAATTTACTCTAGCGAGAGTATTGTACGGTCATCCTGTGGGTCGAAACGCGCCATTTTTTCCGTACCTGTTGCGTCACCAGTCACATCCGAACGCCGAGCAGCTCCGCGATGATGGTTCCGCCCTGGTCTGCACGTTTTGTTATCATTCAATGTTGGCGCAATGGCGTCAGCATGAAACTCTTTCCGGTGGACAGCAAGTGAACGCCGCCGAGCGCCAGTATAACACCCACGACTTTTGCTGTTACGTTTGCGGCATTGTGACGTACAGGAAACGGGTACGAGCGCTGCCGGTGAAGGACTTCCCGTTCTTGAGGTATCACAGGGTCCCGGAGAAGGGCCTACTGTTAGAGAACGGCGATTTTGCGGTGGTGTGCTTAGACTGCTACGAGACCTTGCGTACGCAGAGTCTCGAGTACGAGAGATGGGGCCTGCCTGTTGAGAAACGAGAATACAATTGGATTGTGCAACCTCCACCGCCCGAGGACAGTCCCGACGCGGCCATAGCCAGATTACCGTCGGGCGAAAGGTCCGAGAAAGTGGTGAGTACATCATTTATGTGTTTGCACGTTGATGATATAATGTGCGCGAAAATGAACGATAAAGTTTATTATACGCCAAACATAAATAGATTGCTACAGCTACGTTTGTTTATCTCCGACAGGTTCCACCGACATTAACCGTTAGGCCAGTGCGAAAGAACTGCTCACCAAAGGCACCCGATAAAAAGGCACCTGCAAAAATTCCGGAGAAGGAACAAGGTGAGTGCTAATTTAAATAAAATGTGCTTACTATGCAGTGAGTTTTGTATTATGTGTGTCACATGTACGAAAATGTTTTTCGCATATGTCAATATTTTTTAACTTTTCTATTTGGGGATAAAAACCGTAGTAAATATTACGTTATTTTACTGTCTAAATAAGACGTTTAGCGCACTTGAAGCATATTTAAAAGTATACTCAGCGAGTTTTAAACTTTTCTCGTCTCTTGCACAGCAATGCACTTAGTACTTCTTAATTAAAGGATCAACAACTCTTGGAAGGTTTTCTCTGGCATCGGTAGTTAAAGCACACTTCCGTTACTTGTTAGATAATATCAAGTTGACTTTTATTTAACCATACTTTTTAAATTGAAACCATTCTGCTAATCCATTTAAACTTCTTATTTTAATAGTATTTTTTTATTCGCATATTCAGTTTAAACTGCGAAATATTAAAAATGCTATATGTACGCGTGTACATATATATATTTCTACACATTTATATATATATTTGTTCTATGCTTTGAGCGTGCGGAGCAGTAAGATCAAAAGGCGTTGCCTTCGGTTTTAGCACCGATCAGTGTGCACACTCTACGTTTTATTAACTGCTTTATTTCACTTTAAAGTAAGATCAAATTTGTCGACGGACGAGAATTCGCGGAGTGCAAGAAATACGATTGTCATTAATAAGCTAATTAAATTTAAAGATTAACAGTGTTTAACCATGCGATCGCAATCTTCGCATTTCGGGAAGACTGGACACTACGATCGATACAGCGAACTCGTTAGAGTTGCTTCATTTAGCTTTTATGAGAGAAAGTTTCCGATCAGAAAGAGATAACCACCCAGCTAAAATCGCAAAATTACGAGTTTATCTTTAAGCGAAAAATAACAATAACGAGAATACATAATCCTAATAAATATTAATATCGATGTTTGAACAAATCTTTCGTGGTGCTTAAATACTTAAAAATCACTATAGTTTTAACAATCCTATAATTTTAAGTATTTAATTATATAATTTTATAGGATTGTTAAAACTATAGTGATTTTTAAGTATTTAAGATCAGTGTGCACACTGATCGGTGCTAAAACCGAAGACAACG
>NW_020214913.1:1015581-1052139 GCF_003070985.1 Temnothorax curvispinosus | reverse complement strand
ATATATATATATATATATATATATATATATATATATATATATATATAAATGTGTAGAAATATATATATGTACACGCGTGTATTTGTACAAAGACTCGGCGGGGTGGAAGGTACGGTGGATGAGACGTGAGTGGTGCTTTTAAAAATCCGACAGACAAAAGGAGACTGGCGGTGAAGAGCTAGCCAAGAACATAGTCTCTGATGGTTTGCGTTCGAGCGAATTTTCGTGCTTTTTTTCGACCGCTCTTCTTCCGATTCTCTGTCTTGTTCCTCGTTTGTGTCTTCTTTTTTCTCCCTTATCTTCGTGAACCTTTTCTAAGTGTCTCATGTTACGAGCAATATCTTTCCCGCTACGAGCATACTTCGTATACATTCCATAATTATATCTTGCGATGTTTCTTTTTTCAACGTGTACCCCGAAAGGGTACGGATCAATTACGTCATGTTTAAATTATTTAATAATTCACACGTTTACGTGTTTACGTATATTAACTGCGCGAACAAATTTTAGAACGTGAAAGATTAATGCAAGAATATCGCGCGCGAGGTGTGATGCATCTCGTTACATTTTTATTCGCTGACACCGCGCGCGTTTGCCCCGAAAAGCTTTCTCGCCGCGAAAGGTTCCCTTGCGGCTTTGTTGCTGTTAGCCTGTAACACTTTCGCCTCGTTCTCTTCCTTTTTCGTTCTGACTTTAGCGGCGGCGGTGCACGCCCCTGTAGCGTGGAGGAAGGCACGTCTCCTCGAGTTTACGCCGTTGGACGCGTGAGACCACCGTGCAAACCTGCCATTTAGGAGTCGTAAACTTGCACTCGAGCAGGCCGTTGAAGTCGCCTTTTTAATCCGGGCGCAAGACAAGCTTGTAAAAAATATATTAACCGAGTAACCTTCCCTTACAGGATGTTCCACAACGCTATATCGCGCCTTCCTTTATGAATTCTTCAATCCGCTCGATTATCGACAAAACTTTATGTAAAAAAAATTTCCTATTTTGCAAACATCGCAATTAGTCCGAGTCCATAGGAGATAAATATCCTGAAAAAAAATTATCATGAATTAAAAAAGATTTTTTAACTTTACGCTCTATTTATTTGCTTCCGTATCAGGAATAGAACGAGAATTATTAGGTTTATATCGGAAGCATTGCAAAATACGCCGGAAATCCTGCCGTTTAACATACCAAACGTTTTAGCGCTATTATAAACTCTCACATCCGGATGTTGTGCGTGACCTTTTCGAGATGCTTAAGTATCATTATCGCGAATGTAATGTCCATTAGCGGAAAATCATTGTTGCTAAAAGAACGGCCGATTTCTTCATTCTGAACTTCCGCGAGACTTTCGCAATGAAGCATTATAATCAAACGATACACTCGGCATTGTCGAAAGCAACGTGTCACGTTCATAATACCTATAATTTACTGTAAATTGCCAAAAATTATGGACTATGCGAAATTAATGCCTCTCTTAACTGTTTATAGGCACGGCACGCTTAAAATTTTTATACGTTTTTGAATAAGTTTAACAAACTGGGTGAAAACTGGTTTAATCTTCTTACATTAAAATTTAATTGAACGCTATCCCCTTAGCTAGCTTTCGAAGTTTCTGTTTTATGTATTAACTAGCCTGCATCGCAAATATCTATTTAATAATAGTTTAATTAAAATGTTAAGGATTTCTTCTTCAATTTTTGCAACGCAAATTTATTCATTTCTCACATATATTTTCGATTGAAGTGCAGTTTTCGAATGTCCGTTGCAAATGTCGTACTAAATTCATGGCGGAAATTCAGCGCGAAACCGCGGAAAATCGCGACGGTAATTTGCCGCGACTGGGAAAGTCCTGAAAATGTGACAAGAAAACGCAGAAGTCGTTGGTAACTCGGAGTATCGCTTTCTCGTCGAGGGAGGAAAGGAGGAAGGAAGTGCGCGCAGGCAGGTATAATACGATCGTCGAGATCAGGAGGTCGATTAAGGTCGGTCGATCTGGCTTAGAGGGTACCGGGGGTGGCGCTCGAGGTGTCGGATGGGACTTAGCGGAGGGCTTAGCGAGGAGCTTGCGCCCGTGGATGGAGCAAGGGAGTTAAAGTGCGGAAGGTGGAGTGCGCGGCGTACTATGGGTGAGGAGACGCGAGAGGAATGAGGAGAGGCGGATGACGGGTGGCGGGTTGGCGGAGGAAACCAGCCCGGAGGGGGCTGAAGGAGAAAGAGCAAACGCCCGCAGCGTGACACCGCATTGCGCCCACTTGCCAACCCGCCCAACACCTAAATTCGAATTAGGGAGCCAGCCCCATCGTTTCTCGTCAACACGCCTGCCGTCCTCGTCTCCTCCTCGACTCGTCCTCGCCCACTCGCCCATCGACCCTCTTCACGGGTAAACGTACGGAGCGAGATATCAGTCCTCTCTCTCATCCTCGTCCGTCTGCATGTACGACGTCCATCTGCGACCCTCCTAGCTCTCGCTCTTTCTCTCTTTTAACTCGCGCAGAGAGCAATCGGTAGAAGAGTGTTGACCTGCCTGTCGTCTTCTTCGCGAGAATCGATATCAATGTCATCGGCGACTTGCCTCTCGCGTTTCCCTCGATAACCACCACCCTGTACACGTGGCTGTTCTAGTCAGGCACGCGGCCAAAAGGCTCGATTTCTCTCGTGTACCTACCCATCGGTGTCTCGTGAATCGATGCCAAAGCGCGACCCGATCGACCCTCCGACTTCTCTTCTAAGATATTACTTTACGAGCTACTGTAACGTATTCCTTCATTAGTATTTGCACGCATCACTTAGTTACTAAAATAAGATGAAAAAAAATTTTATTTGAATTTATTTTTAGTGAATTTTACTTTAATGGATATTAGTTTGAAATTTATTTATTAAAATATTTAATATAAAGATTTGAAAAATATCGAAAATGAACGATACATAATTCAAGTTTGGTAAAAAAAGAATTAATTGTTTTGACATGTATAAATAAGTGAAAGCTTTGTATGAAAATGATGGAAATTATATATATCTATAGCCATATTCAACATCAGCGAAACATTAAACATTTCTAAGGGCTGTATTGTTTCCAAAGATTGAAAGGATCGAATTCAATCCGGGTGATGTCGCGGTTCCGCGAGCAGTTTAATCGGTGTTTAGACGCCTTGCGAGCGATTGCCGCGAATTCATGTAGCGAGATGTACCTCTCAACGCGCTCTCTTAACGGGGTATGCTTCTGGCTTGGCGCGTGTTAATAATTAACCACCGTCGGCTGCCTTGCGAAGTAGCAGAACCGCTCGCGGCAGCGCGTTGGCAGGCGGCTCCATGGCTCGTTTCACCGCGAATAAACCTTCCTTCCGGTTAGCTCCCCCTTTCTGCTTTCTGCTTTCTCATACGGTCGTTCCTTCTGCTTCGATTCACTCGTCAAAGTCGACGTGCTCGACAAACGATTCTTTTCACGGAACGATATTTCTTTCCGTCGCTATCGATATACGATCACTTTTTTTTAGCTTTTATTTTCGCTTATAAAGCAACTATATATGTTTTGCTAAATGACGAAGCAAGAATTCCCGAGTACAAATTTAAAGATACAGCTTTACATCTCTTCACTTCTAAGCAACATAATATTTTTAGTATGCGTTTGGGCATGGTCACACTTCTCTTAATCACGATCGTTAAGGCTAAATCGTTCGCAGCGCTTGCGTATGCGGAGTCACTCTCGTTTGAGCGCGATAAAAATAATACAGCTTATTAACCCTCTGGGGAACGTCAACGTGCCATTATAGAGTGGGTGGCGGTCGTGAATGACGAGGCAGCGAGGGCACGGGGGCGGGTGGCGAGAACGCGCGTTTGCTCGACGTGCGAGAGGAGCGAGAGAAAAAGTGAGCGGGGCACCCCGAAAGAGGCGACGAGGGAGCAGAAAAGGGTCGACCGAGGCGCGGTGGATGGAGATGAAAGAGGATAGCAGTCAGTCGAGTAGTCTAGGGTGAAAGGAAGGGGCGAGAGGGAAGTTCCCTGTCGCCGGCACGTATTGATTTTGCCCGACAGATAGTCGGCTGTTGGGCTGTCTGTCTCATAAGCCTAACTCACCGCCGCTCTGTGGGATGTCGCGTGGGCCCTACGTAGACTATTCCCACATAGGTCCCGGCTCTTTTTTGCCCTTCTTCCCGTGGAGTGGGCGATGACACGGTCCTGAGTGGTGCGAAGGGCATTCTCTGTTGATCTTTGCGAGGCGCCTATTCTCGGACGGACAGTTAGAATATAAACGGTTCGTTTAGGACAACAGAAGATTCCAGGGAATTGTTGCATCTTTAAGAAACCGACTTTCGTTGACCGCTAATCGCCGTATCTCCTTCGTGGTGCGATGAGATACGGTGTGATCCGAGAAGTATAGGTTCAGAATTGGAATTTACGTTCCCGAGGAATGCATAGATTTCTTAAGTGTCTCTTTCTTAGACAGGAATTCTTTCATAATTTCACGCGCGCCTGCTTGAGCCTAGTAAAATGTCAGAACGCCGCGCGTTTGCTGTTGCGTTTGTATGATTGTCAGTTATGCGCGGCAAAATATCGCTGTCAAGGCTCTCGGAAAAGAACACTGCTGATGTAATAACGAGAGGCGACGAATTTAAATGCGCAGAGTTAATAATCCTTTTTTTATTTTTACTTTTTTTCCCTGTTGCGTACATTTCGCAACTCGTTGGGCGTTACTACACAACCATAGATAGTAAAATTCGTAGCAGGAGTGTGGGCTCCGAGCTGTCCTTCCTTTTTCTCCATTTTTATACTTTCCTCCATTCGCTGTCAGTCCGTCTCCAGGTCGTATACGTGTCAGACGTGCGTCCTCCTCGAGATCGATTGCCGGTCAATCCGGACAGGCTCGCGCCCGTCGAACATGTCGGCACTCGATCCCAATCGGCCTATCTACGTCGCGTAGTCTCCGGACTCGTCCGCACCGAAAGTCCCAAGGAAGCCATAAATATCGTTCACCGGGCACTATCCGGTGCACCGGAGCTGTTGAACGCGCGGGTATACCAAGCGTGCGTTGAGGTAAACACAACGACGGGAGAGAGAGCAACAGATATATCGGAGACATTCGTCACTGCGTGAACACCGTATTGCGGGGATTGCGACTTACAGGCTAATTGATCATCGAATATGGAACACCGTCCTGTCCGCGAGACATTCGTGCAAGCTACCACGACAGCTGCCGCCGCCATTCATCGCCGCGTGGCTCCTTGCGAGAGGCTGTTTCACGCGAGTTGCACCTGCAATAAATCGCCCATCGCGACCGACGGCGTAACGCTCCCGGAGAATCGCTCGGCGATCGTTCCGGAGGAGCTCGTTTTGCCACCCTCGAGCTCGTACGTCCAGCCAAACGAGGACCGTTCGTCATCGACAACTACGTCGCACGACGATAATTTAATCGATGATTCGCTGATCGGTTACGTAGAAAATGTGGAAGACGTAATGTCGGATTTGCTGGAACGAATTTCGATACTGCCGTTTTTACTTAAGAACAAGAAGACATTCATCAAGATCGCGATGATCTTTTAAGTGACTCTTAAGATTATTTAATATGATGTATAGATATCGACTTTAAATTGTGCTGATAAATGTGGTTAATATTCTCCTCGAAGAAGCATTAAACACAACAATTTTGTTCCTTATCCGCTCAAATTCAGGTATCAGGTATAAAATAATGCAAAGGATCATTGGCATGTAGTCGCATAAATTCGCGTCAAGTTAAAAAACGTTAAATACGTAGATTTTTTCCCCAAGTGTTAACGGAAACTTGTTGCGCCTAGAGTCCTAGATACCGAGGCGATGTTGCGATCGATAGCTCTCAGCTCGAGTTCTTTCTCGGCAATTTATTTTAGATTGATATTGCGAGACGAGCGCGAAAGAGAGGAAGACCTTTTTAATTATTCCCTTTCTTGCGTCTGGCTCGAGCCAGTAATGTTGGGCAAAATCGATGACGGGATTATCGGGCTGTAATCGACATGGATATAACGTGCGCGTTAATAGTTAATTATCAACCTTCTGCGGAGCAATTAATGCAGCAGGCACTCGTAAATGCACAAAGCGCGTACGCGCGCTTGATGATATTTACAAATGGCATAGGGACAAAATTGTATTCGAATACCACGCATTTCAGACCTGACGTTTCGATATCGTATCAAATTACTTCGCGCGATAAATCGCCAGGTTTTTCTACCTGCGACTCGAGTGCATTTTGCGCGCATTTCTGCGTATATAACTGTGCACGTGGTAGAGTAGCGCTCTCGCTATTTTACTGTCGCTACATACCTACGTCGAATACCATCCCGACCCCTTTTACTTGTTGCTAGCGTGGGGAAAATGATTTTCATCGCAAAAATTGAGGCTTATATTATATATCGGTAGGATCATTCGGCGCGGCTCTTTTAATATACGCGCGCACACGTGACCACTTTGAAAGAGCACGATACGTTGTTATCGGCTTAACGATCAACTTTAATGGCCACATCAGTTTATTGGATTGCCGGCTACAATAGCCGCGAGTATGTCCCCTCCCCCTCCCTCCCCCCCGACGAAAGGGGGAATTAATTGCGCATCGCGGGTACACGTGAAACGTATATATCGTGTGCGCGCGGAAAAGGGAGGAATATTATTGCGGGAACGTATTTTGTCGATAGCAGGCCGTATGTCGCGACGCGAAGTTAATTACCCGTTTACAAGAATTAGCGTATCGGTAATTTCGACGGCCTTGGGATCGAAATAGATCGATGGCGGTAATTGTTCCCCCGCGGTTAATAGGGTGGTAAATTACGCGGATAAGATAATCGCGCCGAGCTATCTCGTCGACGACGACGATGACGACGACGACGAATATAGAGACGTGTTCGCGTAAATATTGACGGAGCGGCACGACGACGACGTCGGAGTTACTTCCCAGAGCGATATTGATGAATAAAATGTGCACGACGACTTTAATCTCGTGAGTGTGCAAACGGCGCGTATCTTTCGGACGAAATGCAAACGCAACGCTCTCAGAGACGTTGGTTCTCGAGTGTTTTCTCGTTAAAATTTTTCGTGTTTGCCTTCTCGCACGCTAAACGTCGTAATATACAGCATTATAGGATCGTTGCACACATGACCTCGCGCAAATGACTGTCTATTTAGCGTCGATTGACCATGACGGTTTCGCAGATTGTGTTTCGCGGCTTCGGCGACTTGTGCAACTTTCATCGTAGCCGAGCGGTGACACGGGGACTCTAATCTTCCCGAGTGACGTCCGGTAAAACCGCGTTTTACGGAGAGCTAAATTACCTTCGTCCGAGTAGCAGCAACAGCAGCAGCAGCCTTGACCCCGTAATTAAAGCGCAATGGGTACGCGAGAGAAATCGCAAATATTTTCTGCGAAAATGCACGACTGATATTTCGCAATAAGATCGTAACGCTAATCCGGGTGTTTATGCGGGGCCGATTAATATTAAAATTGTATATAATAAAATATGTTTAGTACATCGCTGTGTTCAATTTGGTAAACTACTTGTCTCGTAAATGTTCTCGTCGAACGGTCTTCCACGGTCTTTCGCGACGCTCGCAAGAAATAAATGACTAAATAACTTTCTACATAACGATACGCGAATCTTTGCATTATTAAGGCGCGATGGAGGGAATGCGGGGCGAAATAAGCTGTCCGGTAAGTCAGCTTTGATAGTTTCATGATAGCATGTGTGGCAACGGAATTACATACAGTCGGCCAGGCTAGAGTCGTGATGTCGACACGCGTCAAAGGGTTAACGGATAATGGCATGCTGAATGCGCGGGTGTCATTGGCCGGGTTCGCCGAGTTGTCTCTCGCTTCGCGGAAGTCAAATTACGTAGCGGAGCAACGACGGATATAGACGGCACAGATCCGTGCGCGTACGTCAAAGTGACGACGCTCTCGGAAGCGCGGGCGAATTATTTAGGAATCCGGCGACTTCGTAATCGTTCCATCCACGTCAGGCTTTCGTCCCCGCCGTCATCCACGCGCCACTCGCTCGCCTCTCAATCCGCCTCTCGCGTTTACATCGTTTGGATCCCCTTAACGTTCGGGTTTCCGGGTGAAGTGGCGGTGGTGGCGACGAAGACGACGTCGACGAGAGGTGGAGGGGACGACGGCGGCGTCGGTGGTGCGAGCGGAACCTCGACGGAGTGCAGAGTGGTTGGATTTCAGACCTCGGTGAAGAGAGTAGAAGCGTGTGCGCGAGAGGGTGAATGTGACGGGGAGAGCGACTGCGGCGGTGGTTGAGAGGAAGGCAGAAGAGGGGGCGGCTTGTGCTGGTTGAACAGCGCGTGCCGCTTCAGCGCCAGATGGCCCCGAAAGGATGAGCGAGCGAGATGAAGGGAGATAAAGTGAGAGAGGGGAGTGGAGAGAGAGAGAGAGGGGGGGAAGAGAGAGACGAAAGGCTCCTCTCGTCTCTGGCGTTTAGCTCGAGGCTGCTGGTTGCGTAAGACGAAAAGAATGGCAAGGAGCGGGACATCGGGGACAGAGCTCTCGGGGCCGAGAACGAACGCCCAGGTCGTTTTCTTTTTTTTCCCCCTATCGAGGGATTTCGTGAGAAACGTTTAGCCCTATAGATTTCGGAGTATCCCGTTCGTGTATATAGGGGCGAGATAGTCGCTCTTCTCGTTGACGTGGGTGGCACGAGGATTACGTACCCCGGGGTCCGTTAGACTCTCAAGCGGGACGAGTTCGGGCCCCGACACATATGCCGATTATATTTCGCTTATCTAGTTTCTCGTGATGGAGAGGCTTATTTTACAAACGATCGGTGTTTACAAAGGGAAGGTCCGCGGCGATAGCCTAGCGTGGAGATGCTAATGGGAAACGTGGTGGTGTTTTATACGACGCGAGTATTGTTATTGGTGCACACACGCGGCGTAGGAAGAAATAAGTCTGACGTGGGTTCTCAGAACGAAGGAGCACGGGGCTAACATTCGATGTCGAGAATCATTTATTCATTCGTGGCGTCATATAGCGATCGTTGCCAACGTGCCCACGTTCTCTTTAAACACTGTCTTCTTATCGCATCGAAACGCATTTCATCACGCATTTCGACGCAGGATACACTCAATCGAGTCTTATATACCGAATGAGATTCAGGTTGTACGTGTATTTAGATGTGCAAATAATTTACACACGCAGAAAAAAATTCTTTATTTGAAAATATCTTTAGTGGAAATCTTGAAATGAGATTATATTATGTTAAACGAAGAAAACTTACTTGAACGAAGTCATTTTATATAGTTCAACCAAGAAAAAGATTATGAAGTAGATTATCAAATTCTTGTAAGAAGATTATAGATTGTTGCGAAATAATAAACGCGTCAAGTTGAGTATGTAAGTTTAAATTTGCCACTCCTTTTTTCTGCGCATATATACTTTAAATTATTTGCAAAAGACAGAATTTACGACGGGTACGTCGTTCAAGCAAAAATGAATAGAAAAACAGTACAAGTTCCACCTGTGAATTATTTAACCACCGCGAGATACGTTTACTCTCGTGTTTCTTTCTAAGATATCCGATTGAGGAGTCCTTTCAAGCTTCTCGGAGCTAAAGAAAAAAGAATTCTACATGATACGAGAGTTGATGCATGTCGGACGTTACGTGTTACGTGACCCGAGCGAGAATGATGAACGGGCTATAAAGGGAGAGAGAGAGGGAGAAGGAAAGATAGTCGTCGTCGCTGCCTCACGGTGTGATTCGCGAAGATGCATGTAATAACGTGTGACGGCTCGTCGCTCTCGCCGAAAGCGAGCCGTCGTGACGAGGGAAGGAGAGAAAGAAGGAGAATTTGTCCCACTCTATCCCGCCGGCAATTCGATCTTGGTCGAGGCGCGAGACGCGCGGCGGACGGCGCGGCGCGGCGCGGCGCGGAGCGGAGCGGAGCGGACGCGTCGTCGGCCGCAGGTGGTAGGGATCGTCGAACGCGGCGGAAACGGCCGAAGACGGACGAAGGGCGACGACGTTTCGCCGCCCGCCGCTCACTTCTCGCCAGTCGAGTGCTAGCCGCCGTCGGTCGTGCGTCGTGGCGATCGTTACGTTCGTGCGCCACGTGAGCGAGAAGGAACCGGAGTCCGGAGTGGAGTGTGCTGCGTCTCGTATGTGTGTGTGTGATAGCGGCAGGGCAGAAACAGGGCGGACGTGCCGGCGGGGGACGCGAGTCTCGTTAGTGATGGATTTTCTCTCGTACGCCGCGTAGGCGGGCCAGACGGTTCTACGTGCAAACGGGGCGCACGCGCCGCACGGAGGGAGAGTAGCGTTTCAAAAGAGAGCTCTTTTTCTCTCTCTCTCTCTCTCTCTCTTTCCCCCTTTCTCGTTCCTCGCCACCGTGGTATCCGGAATCCATCCGCGTTCACGCGCGCGCGCGCCGCGCCGCGCACATTCTCCCCTACCCTCGCGCGTCCCGCTTTCGCTCGCGACGAAAGACGCGCGCGTGAAAATACATCCTCGCGCCCGCCGCCCGGCGGCAGCGCCGAAGCGTTCAGTCAATTAGCCGTAATGGCACGACCTGCCGCGTCGGTCGTGGTCAATTAAGTGGTGATTAGTGCGCGGGCTGTGTGCCGTCGCTTTCGCATCTCGTTTCTCGTCTCTCTCTCTACCGCTCTTCTCGCCGTATACAAACGCGCGTACGTGTGCCGGTCGTCCATTTCGACGGTAGTCCACGCGTGGCGGCGGAGAGTGAGAGACTTTCAAGTCTTGGTGCGAACGTCACCGTGTCGCAAGGTCGGGAAGGTGGACGGACGGCGCCCCTCGGTTCACGGCGGCGCGGCGCGTCGACGCGCTTCCGTTGGCGCGCGCCTGCGTGCGGCAATAGAACGAGCGCCCGCGGCGGGCCCCCGAGGCCGTAAATCACGCGCGTGGACGAGAGGAGACGAGGAGTAGTCGGTGGACATCCGCGAGGAGATGCGCTCCGGCCGGTAGTCCTCCGGCCGATCGGTATCGGTATCGTTCCGCGGTGATAATCGCGCGTGCTCGAACGGCGGCCGCCGATCGCTCGATAATACGTCACCGGGATTCGTGCGGGGCTCCGACAACTCGCACGGATGGTGAGAAGGTCGGACCGAAATCCCTCGTCGCGCGGATTCACGTGCTAGAAAAGTGTATGGTGAGTGAATCGCGGAGACCGGAAGTAACGTAAGGCCTGCTTTGAGGAGCGGAAGATGCCTCGCGATCGGCTCGCGAAGGGAACTCGTCGGCATCGTCGTCGCGCCGTCCCCTCGGCGTAGCTTCTCCTCCACAACGTCGCGTCCCGCGTTCCCGCTCGGCGAGAGACCAGCTGTCAAAATGGACTTCCGGGCGCCACATCCGCTCGTGCACCCCTCGCACGCTGGACACCCTTACTACTATCCAGGTATAAGGTGTTTTTATATTACCGACTTTCTCTCCTTCAAAGGAGAAGTTTCTTTTTTATTTAATATACATGTAATGTGCAAACTTAATGTATGGTATAATATTTGGAGAGGAAAGATAAATCAGGCGCGCTAAACGTAGGACAATTTTTGAATTGAAAATTCCTAATCTGAATCGGACGATACCAATCTTGACCAATATTAATTCGAATTCGAATTGATTTGAAAATATATTAATAATATTTCATCGAATATAAAAAGTATTTGACTATGTTTTTTGGATCAAATTTAATCAAGAGGTTATTAAGAAATATTAAGAGAAAATTACTCACTGCCGGAAGCGAAAGGGTTTTCGAATTCGAGCATCGACACACTTGGCGGTTTTTCGGGACCGCTCCGATTTCGGGAGGGTGCAAATACGCGCGACGGTTGCGTTAGTCGCGGTAGCCTCAGGCGCAGGGAGCGCGCCGATGTGATGAACGCCATTCACGCGACACCCGTTAACACGCGATGCACGTTTAATGCGCGCGTGATGCCGAGATCGTGTCGCGCGTGCGGCGCATCGCGCCGGAGAACGGCTCCGTGCATCGGGAATACGCGATTAGGCTCTAACGGAGAGATCGACGCTGAATTATTTCGATCGCGTATCCCGAACGCCGCGCTGCTCCGCGCCGCGCGCCGTTGCCTCCCAGAGCTCCCCGAGCGATTTTGGAATCGGTAAACGGAGCGGGATTGGGAAAGCGGGAAGACCCAAGCCGACGAGATGAAATACACTTTGGAGTTTGGACGTTGAAATACGCGTCAGATGTTCGCTGAAGCGCGCAGCGTTGCATCCCCCGAGTTTCCACTTGATTTGTTTCTCGACAAAAATATGTTTCGGAAATCGTCTCGGTTTTTTAAAGCGATCTATTCTTTCGCCGACAATCTGTTTTCCTCAATTAATTGGTCATCCGTATGCGACGAAGAGAATACCGAAAACCCAAAGCATTTCTAGTTGCGATCACGTGATCATAAACGGTCGTATATAAATTCATGTCTCGGCGGATTTTCTACCGCTCCTCCTGCCCCGGATTCTCCCTGTCTCGCAACGGTGTCGGTTTCAAAGTCGAGATGCCATTCCTCTGCATATTTTACGTTCGAACGTCCGTCGCACGCGCGCCGAATAGACAAATACCGACAACGTTTTTAAGCGCGTTTTATTATGCCGCCGGTAAATTTCACGGCGCGAGTTAATTGCAGCCTCGTATAAGTGGCGCTTGGATAACGCTCCATCGGAAAAACGTGCTCGATTAAATTAACCCCGCTCTCTCACCTTCGCCTCGTGTGCGCTCGCGCGACAAGAAGTTGCGCCGCGTTGCAGTTTCCAGGATTGGCCTTTATTCCGATGTCTTTTTGCACGGTGGCCGTCACAGCCGGGAGGGGCGGGATGAGAACGGAGAAGGAGGAGGTGCAATAGTGCTGCATCGCGGCGCCAGGAAACGAGCGCGCAAACTTGACTCGCTCGCCGCGAAACCCGCGCATCCGACCGAGTGCCGGCAATTTCCTTAACCACCTCGCTGCACTTGGTTCCGCGGGCGCGTTCGCTTACGCGTGTAATTCCGATATCTTGCGAGTGAAATGGAGACGACTGCGTCATCCGTTGATCCGCGAGGGGGAAGTATTCCAGCGCGCACACGTGATACTCTTCCCGGCTGCGCCGTCTAAACCGGCCGGTGACGCAGCGTGTTCAGTCGCGGAAACATTGACGCATTATTAATTCTTCATATAAATATCGAGGGATGTTGAAAGGTGTTCTTCAGTATATTTCTTAATATAAGCCAATGACTAATCATGAAAAAAAAAAAAAAAAAAACAACGAGCTTTATCATTTCTTGCATACGGACCTATGGTTTACCGTTTCGAGATTATTAAGAGAAATATCAGTCGATCCCACGAATTACCAATAAATCCGCGTAGAACGCGGTCCTTTAACGAGCGGAAAAAGAGAATCCGCTAAGCGTCTGCCGTCGATAGCGCGCCAATCTCTCGGAACATCCGCCGTTATATTCGCCAGGTTTTTTCTCCCCCGACACACATACGCGCATACGCGCGCGCGATCGCCGTATCGATTGGGGGGGAGGAGGGGTCGATGGCTCGTTTCGGAAAAACGTGCGAATTAACTGCTCGGTGCTTATACCGCGGGCACAGGAAAATTAAAAGCGACGATATGAGTAGAGCCGGCCGCGCGTGCAATTTCCAATTCTTCCCTCTCCCCGCATCCACCTCGCTCGCCCGGAGGGCGATCGGTCGCGTACTAGTCTTTATTAATGCAGCATAACATCATTAATTGCGCGGGTGCGACTTTTTTATCGGACGTTCGGAGAGATAAATATTAGCGCTGCGAGTTAGCTATTTCGGCGTATCGACTCGCTCCGCAATCGTGCGTGCGCACCGTGCCTTCGTGTTTATTCATTCTCGTTTATCGGTCGGTATTCTTTTTCTCTTCCTCCCTCTCTCTCTCTTTTTCTGTCCAATCCTCATTTTGATATCGAGAAACGGAGATAGCGGCTACGAGGTAGCCGGTTGTTTATTAAATCAAAATCGAAACATTTCGGGGTCAAATATCTTCTTCAACATTTCGTTTGAATGAATGTAAACGTTTTTAATAACATGATATCGTTTGACTTCTCAAGTTTATCAGCAAAACCGGATAAAAATTGTTTTAATGTGTAAGTCTAAACATGCGATTCTAGAGGATGGTAGATTAGTCGGATGTGCGTGTCACTTTGATATTCCGACAGATTTTTGCTTCTGATATTGTAACCGATTTTTCAGCACATTTTCTGCCTTGCGCTGCTGGAGAAGCGTAAAAACTAAAAAGCTTAGCCTTGGGTTACGACGAACGTTTTTCCTCTACGTGTTCGCACGCTATCGCTATTTCGATGTAATGCACCGCGCATCGATTTGAATTTCGCTACCTTTGATATTGCTGGCATATTATCACGTACTTCGTAGCACTGAAATACTTCAAGTATTTAGGTAGCGTTGAGTGAGAGAGAGAGAGAGAGAGAGAGAGAGAGAGAGAGCGCTGCATCTATTTAACGCCGAACCGATAACGTCCCACGCGTATTTATGCAAGACGTCAATATCCATGCTCTCGCAGCTGCCACGCGTATTTACCACGGTTATTATTTCTATATAAAAATCGTTGCTGGAGAAACGAACGGTTCGCGGAAATCGCCGAGATTCACTTGCGCGATTACAATCCTCGCCTGGCGCAGGGAAATATACTCCGTTTATCGAAATCGCTCTCTCGCGCCGGAAAAGGTTAACTCCACTTTATTCAAGATTTATATCTTTCTCGATGATCGTCCGGCTTGCACGGCAAACGACATCGTTTCTTGCCGGCGAGACAGCCTGTCGTCCGAACCGTAAATCACTTCGCAGCCGAGCGGCGGACATTGTCCCTTTGCCAATAATAAACGCTTCTTCCGCGCCTTCCCTTCGCCATCCCTCCCTCAACGATTCCCGCTCCTTCATTATCTATCCACCACCACCACCGATAAAACGGCCTGACGTACGAGTGACGTCATCATTTTTTGTACTCGTCGCGACGCCGCGCCGTCTCGCGCGAAAAATTAACTATTTATCAATACGCCGGAACTTTTAGCGGATGCCCAATAATAACGGGAGCCTCTCCGTCCCGCACCGCGTCGTTTTTTCTTCCTGAGATTTCTAACCAGCTTCTCGCTTATCCGTGGATAAAACGAAGTGGACATTCGAGTGACGCCGCCACTTTCCCCGCCGCGCGAAAAATTAATTATCTATCAATACCTACGGCTGGATTTTCAGCGAGCCCGCATTTTTTGCGCCGAACGAGCGCGCGCGCGCGATCGTATCCCCCAAAGTGGAAGCAAAAAAAAAGTATGACGGATTATGATCCGGATATCGCATGCCACTGGATTATCTCGGATTCTCTGCGAGCACGACGTATTCGCTTCGGTTAGATTAACGAAAGTAATTCCACCCGTGATTAAAATGCGATTAATACGCGACAGTTGTTGATATTGCGTAATTACTGCGATCGGTTTCGATATTCTTTCCCCGCTTTCTTTCAAATTCGCGTCGCACTCACGATTATTCTACGATCTTTACTTTCTCACGGTTATTCGTGCAGAATGTAAAAGCCGTACGCGCGCGCGTTCAGACCGTGTGAAGTTTTGTTAAAACACACGATTCTGAAAGCCACGATGTTCCTTCGCGTATTTTTTCTATTCTAATACAGAACACTAGCTTTTGTATTTAGCCGATCAATCTGTTATTCGAAGATACATTTTTTTTCCGGCGGATGAGCAATGACGGTTCGCGCGCAGTTTCGCAACGATGAAACGTCGGACGACGCTTCCGATTTCGCGGATGCGGTCGTAATCGATCCCCTCATTAACATCCATCGGCGCAACTGTTTAGAGATTCGCGCGCGCTTTAGGCCCGCCCGCAGGCTCGCTCTGCAAACCGTCATCATGTTTAGTCGCGTCATGCAACTGGACGTGTGTGCAATCGTCACGCTTGCTCGCACGCTCGCAGGACAGGCCTTGTCGTTAAGTGACCCGTATTGATTATCGAGCGGCTAATTTAACTGATATTTACGCGACTCCTCTGTCCACGAGCGTGCGTGCGTGCGTATGTGCATTACTCACAGCTCGTCTCTTTCATCGCTCGCCGCTGCGGACGCGGCCTTATGCCGCGCGCGCGTTGAAAATAAATAACTCGTTCTTAAAGGCGACATTTAACCGTACCAATTCTCCACGCGGCGTTCAATGCACGGTCGCGTCGATATACGGTAATCGGCACGCGTGGTCAACGGATTGTCCCCCCCGTCTCGTTATTAATAACGCATAAAAGACGACGCTGCCATTAATCGCCGCTCCACGTGTTCGTTTATGCGGGCTCGTATCAGCCTTCCATTATGCTTTATGCATTATGACGTAGCTCTAAGAGTGAACCAGAAGAATGGCACATACATCTACCCTACAGGGGTAGATTATCTCTTATCCGAACGATCAGAGTTTTTCTGTTTTTTTTTCCCTCCCTAGTTAAAAGCCTATCGGATCAATCTCGCTCGCCTGCTCGCGCGAATAATATTCGTGTTCGACAATTAGAGGATAGAGACAGCAAAATAACTTTCGTTCTAGAGTTTAACACTCTTCGCGAGTTAATCCTTCCTGAAAGCCGTCGGCGGACAGTGTTCGTGCGTTAGCTTATTTACTGATGCACGAAGCGTCCTATACCGCGAGATCGGCCGCGGGAGTCTCTCGCGC
This sequence comes from Temnothorax curvispinosus, assembly GCF_003070985.1. NCBI lineage: Eukaryota > Metazoa > Arthropoda > Insecta > Hymenoptera > Formicidae > Temnothorax > Temnothorax curvispinosus. The sequence goes on along the minus strand of NW_020214913.1, from coordinate 1,035,483 downwards.
GGTACAGAAAGAGAGAGAGAGAGAGAGAGAGAGAGAGAGAAGCCTCACTGACAGGCCCCAGGGTTAAATCCAGTTCCATTACGGGATCGCCGATCCGGGTGGTCGGCTAACAGCGTCTAACTCGGCTAATTCTCGTGTCCTCTCTGCACGCGCACGAGTTCACTTGCCACGCTAAGTAATACCGAAGCGAAACATGGTTTTCTTTGATCGCGTGGGATATGCAATTCCCGATCAGCCGATAAACTGAAGACAAGTCAATCCTGCGAAAATATTATGACGTTGAGTCGCGGCAGCTCCTCGTGACGCATTTTTAACGTTGAAGACGATATCTAGAAATGTATTTCTTATTATTACATATTATATTCTATATTATTTATTTTAATTTTTGATTATAACTTTTTTATTCGCTATGATAGATGCAGAGGGTGTATGATTTCGACACGCGCGTTCAACGTTCCCCTCGTGAAATTGTCCTCAGAAGCAATGGCGTTCGGCAACGCAGGTACTCTTCCGCTTTTTCCCGTTCTTTTTTTCCGCTATCCCTCTCGGCTTTTTATCCAGGCCACCCGTGCGGCACCGCAAATGTCTCGCAAGGCCTGCCCGGCACTCGGACCGTAACGAAGTGGAACGGGCGTAAAAATGAGTGGAAGACAATTAAGGAGGGGCTGGGGGAGGGGAAGGGGCAGTTAGAGGGAGCGGCGAAGGATCAGAAGAAGTGGTGGAAGAAGGAAGAGTAGAGGAGGTGCGGGGCGAAAAAACGGAAGGTCGACCACCTAGCGGCCTGATAAAGTCCATTACCTCCTCTTTGGATCTTGCGCGCGATTCTCCTCCTCCTCCTCATTCTCGTCCCTTTAGCCTCACGCCGAATTCGCGTAACTGTTCCTTTTTTCCCCTTCGTCGCTCCTCGTCTTACGATGGTTCGCATCTCTCGCGCATCTCCCCCCCTCCCTCTTCTCCGTCGGTTTCTTCGCGGTCAGATCCACCGCAGTCGTTTATTTACGCTTATTTTGATCCTTCTACCTGCCGTCCGACTCTCGTAGGAAACCGCTTCTTTCTCTGCTCTTTCTCTCTCCCCCCCCCTTCCTCTCCTGTCTTTTTCTCTTTCTTCATCTTTTCTCGGCATCATCCTCCCTCCCGCCCTGCTCCGCCGGGCTACTCTCGCTCTCATTCTCCACAAGTTCGCTAAATAATTGCGAACCGGCGGCGTTACTTTTTCTTCTTCCTGCTCTACCACACTCGACAAAAGGCTGTTAAAACAACCCTTTGTGTTGCTACCCCCGACCCTTTTCCGGTTCTCCTTTTCCTGGAGGGTACACCACGCGCGCTATCCTTCTGGCCCGGCACACGATGAACCGACCGCGTACATCGCCCCCTCCTCCCCTACCCCTTCTCCTTCCCGTTCCTCTTTCTGCCTACCCGCACCCCGCTCCGCTTTGGTGCACCCTTTGTGTCTCGGCGTTCACGGTATTTACAAGCACCATTCAGCATCTGTCGACTCGCTTCTCCCCTTCCTCCCTTCCCCCTCCCGTCTCGTCCCGGTCGCCTGCCTCCCTCTCTTCCACCTTGCCTCTCCCGCTTACCCTAAATAAAAAATCGTTATTGATTGCACGTAACCTGTGGGATTCCGCTCCCTATCGACTTACGTCGAGTTTCTTTTTCTATTTATTTTTTATATTTCTTATATTTCTACACTATTCTTGTACTTGTTTCTTCCATTTCGTGTTCTTTTCTTGGAACAAACTTCATAAGTGCTTCAGCTCTTATTACTTTTTCTTTGCAAATTATTTACATATGCCTACGTATCGTTGTTACATATCTTTGAGGGCTCGACTTTAAGACTGTAATAAATGTTCTTTTCTCTTTCTCTTTCTCTCTCGCTTTCTCTCTTCCCCTCCGTTCCTCGCTCTCATTGACTCCAGCGTACCGCTTCGTAGATTCTAAAGGCACGTTCACAGCGACCTTCGATGGGACGACGGGAAGAGATGGGACGTATTCCCCGTCTCTTTATTTCTCTGCCGAGGCGGATGTTGCGTATACCCGGTTTCTCGCGTGACAAAATGCACTCGTCGCCACCCTCCATCATCTGCGCGCGCGTGTACCTGTCGCCTCTCTGTCCTTTGACTGCTTCGACAGCGACCATGCCGAGGGTTCGAGCACGCTCGAGAGTCGCCCTCGCTTCGACCTTTCCTTCATTTTCTTTTTTTTTCCTAAAAAGGAAGAAAAAATGCGGCGCTGCTCAAAGCGAGCGATGTCTCTCTTTCTCTCTCTTTTTTTCTTTCAAGTCTTCTCGTTCGGGCCTTTTTCATGGTATGTGACAATGAGGACACGCGTTATATAAAGAAATCATTCGCAAGAAAAAAGAAAAGTGTTCTCGCTTGAATAAGCTTCAAATATAAATCTGATCTTAAATTCATAATTATCGCTGATCGCATCGATCCCTCGAAATCACTCCGCGAAAGATGAGGATTATGTTTTATCGCTGAAATGCGCGCTTTTTCGAGGGCGTCAAAATTTTTTACTTTCGATTATTAACGTCTCTCGACGATTTTATTTATGCACGGAGAACGAGTGAGCGGCGTCGCGGCGCCTGCCACGAGATAACGATGAATTTCACGGAAAGCGCGAAGACGCACGCCGTAAAAAGCTCCACGAATATTACTTCCGAGCTGTCGTCGTGCCTCGAGATACTGTTTCTTCGTTGCGAGAGTGCCGTGCCGTGTATCAAGGAATAAATAAAAGAAATAAATCGCGCTGGATACTCGCATTGGCTGAATCGAAATTTGAGCTATCGTCTTGGCACTTTTTGATGACGAGAAATTTCAAGTTCTGGAGGCAAATAAATCAGAAGAAAATGATGTATATTGTTGTGATGTATTAAAGATTGAATTTTTCCTTACGGCTGCACGGAAATTACCGTGACGCGTATTACGTTATTCTTGTCATAAAAAAAAGTGAACATAACAGCGACAACGGCGAACGGTATTTGCGTAATTCTGCGTTACATCATCACTCGACCAAATGTTAATATATTCGTCGCGTTTGACATTCGCGTTTGCGGTACGGCAATCGTCGGTGCAATCTTACGGGTTAATTGAATATATGCTAATGACGCAAAATACCGCTAATACCGCGCACGAAAAAGAAATTACGGCGTTGCGGGCTGCCAGGGCGCTTTATATAACGATTCGCGAACTCGCGTCCGTTGGACAGTTCACAGTGACGAATCTTGGGCTCTTGTTATTTTCGAAATCGGAGCATCGTGCCTGGGATGCACGCTAGGTGACGCGAATTAACGGTTCTCTTTGATTTCTCAATCGGCTTAATTGAATGTCAGGCGTAGTCAAGCACAGCCGGGATATATCGACGTCGTTAAACCGCGAGCCCGTGCAATTGGAAGGGATCAGGTGCGAGTTTTACCGGCTAATCGATAGTGGCGCGGAGTCGTAAATTGCCAAGGTTACGGAAACCGTGGGCAGAGGAGAGGTTAAATCGCCATAAATTGCCGCTACATTAAGCACTGTCCCGACGTTTTTGCTACGTCTCTCTTTCTCTCTCTTCCTCTCTTCCAACGTTCTCACTTTATTTGTCCATTAACGACCCATCGATAGCTGCCGCTGCCGTCGCCGGCATTCGCTGGAGACACCATTCGTATCGCGTGTCGTGCAAGATACATTTTCTACGACAATTCTAACTGAGGGTATCTGATTTTTCCAGCTACATCACATTGCAGTTTGAGAATAAAACGAATCTTCACACCGACGACACCGTTTTTTTCTATTTCTTGATAGTAATATTTTATATATATTATATATAATATTTTTAATAACAACGGTACACGAATTATATTTTTTGTGCTTTTGAATTTTTTGCCGCAAACAACGATTTGAAATGGTATTTCAAGCATTTTGTATTTTTATTTTCTTTCACGGGTCTTAATATAGCGTTGAAAGGAGAATCCACAAAATTCGAAAACAACCGGTTTTCCCATTTTGGAAAATTGAACGAGCGAATACAAGATTGTTATCTCGTTAAATCTGCTGTCGTCATGGCGCTATAACACATAACACACGGTCGTTACAGAAAAATGCCACGGGTCGCGTTTCTCGCCGCGAGGCGAGTCTGCATCGACGCGCGTCGATGCGATCTGTTTGGATCGCGACGTTCTGGACGAGACATCGATTTCCGGAGCGGAGCGCGGGTGTCGTTCCTGTTGTCCTTTCTCTTGCTCCCTCCCCCTCCCTCCTCCCCCTATAACCACCGTGTTCGACCCTCCCGTTCGCGGTGAAATAATCGCCGCGAGCAGGGGTCGGAAGAACCCGGGGACTATGAATTAGGTATGACCCAACCCCGCACACATCGGAAACTCTCCCCTTCGATTTCGATCAATACGCCAGGCGTGGGCAAATCCGGGTAGAGGGGATGAAGTGCTCCGACACACAGCACTTTCTTTCTCGTCCCTTTTTAGGACGACCACTTGAGAGTGCCGAGCATCATCCCTCTCTTCGGGCTTCCTCCGTGTCGACCGGAGATACCCTCCGTGGGTCAGAGGTCGGCGACGTCGGGGGCATAAATCAGGAGGACGTTCTTGCCAAACAAGGGGAGGAGCACGTTTCAGATCCCCTCGAAATTAACTTATCAATGTTTTCTGTGTACCGGCCTCGCTCTTTCGCGCTCTTCTGCCGGCCCTTTTAATGCAAAGTAATAATGTATAATCTCCATATCGCGTGAAATTTTAACGAGATATAATTTGGTAACTCTTTGGGAAGTCGATCTTCCTTCTTAAAGAAAACTTTCTGATACACTGAAACAATTATGAACGTATTTAGCATTAAAACTTGAGTTATATTAACAAAGAGCATAAGTAATTGTCTTGATTAATATCGTCAATCATCTAATATGAATTTAACAGAAGTATAAGATTCGTAATTTTATTAGCACGGTAGTTGAAAGTACAAAATGTTTCAAATTTCACATTTTAATGAAGAGTTATATATATAAAACATGTATCCTCTTATATTTTCGAGATCAAGACTTGGTTAACATCGCGTGCACGTGAACGGCTCCTGTTCTTTCACCTTTTTTCTCTTCTTTCTTCATCCCCTCGTCAATAACATCCCCCTTTCATAAGCCGGGCACGAGGAAACTGCCTTCCCGACCAGCAGCAGCTGCGTTACGTCGCACGCGCGTGTGCGTGCGTAAACGCGTGTAAAACAGCGCAGTAAAGCGGCGCGATATAACTGGAGTCGTAAAGCGGCAGGTATATCGCAATCTCCTCGTCTTTTCAACCACTTCCATTTGCGGCTTCGTGCACCATCGTAACATCGAACCGCGCGTTTCGCATTGATGACAAAAAACCGCATTCCAACACAAATGGAATATACCGCTCCTCTTCTCTCTCCGTTCCACAAATCTACTTATTCTCGTAGCCGTCCGCTTTCGTAAAAAACGATCAAGATTCGTTGAATGCCGCGCGTTTATATTGTTGATTTATCGCTAATTTGACGTTAATGCGATTAAGCGATTATGCAACGAGAACGAGACCGGGGACGCGTCGCGTCTAAAGTCCTGGCCTCGAGAAACCGTTCGCAATTTCTCTTTGTGATCACCGGTAAAAAGCGTGTCGTCCGTCAAAACAGGGTTAAACATCCGCTCGCGCCCTCGCACCTTCCGCAACGTCGAGCGGAATGCGCGTGGCGCGCCCGACCGCTCGATGCGTGCGATGCACCGCGCGCTCTGCTCTCTTCGTCTCTTTTTCGTTCCCTCCTTGCTTTGTAGCCTCGGTAACCTCGCTCTTTGTGCAGCCGTCCGTCTCCTTCAGCGAGCCATTTTCTAACGTGCGTTAATTAAATTCCGATCCCCTTTCGGCCCGTTGTGTGTCGGCACATTCTTTTTTTTCTTTATCACTCTCTCGCTCTTTCTCTATCGTTCTCAGTTTCTGTCGCTTGATTCAACATAATTTTTTTTCAGCTTTTTTTAGAATAGCGGGTAGCTTATAATTCAAATATATCGACACACTTTGAAAGGTTCGGTGTGCGAGCGCTGATCAAACAATTGTACTTTAATTCGTTTTTATACCGCGGGAATTTATATCTTCCCACTCTTATTATTTTTGTACGCATGTTCGTTCACTAACTATTCTAATGTCGCTTGTCCCAGAATAGCAAATAGATTTCTCTCGTTTGCTTTGCATCTCAATCGTCGGGCGAGCGACGCGGAGCTTTCGTGGGGCTTTCAAACCGGTCGCCGAGGACGTGCATTAACTTTATTGAAGTGGGGGATAACTTCGTTCGATCGTGATGCGGTCGAAATGCGAGACGCGCCCCTTTTTGGCACGCATCGCGCCGCTGGATATATAGCGCGTCTTTTTTTCCCGCGCTCCTCTCGCGGAGAGATACGCGCCGGGTTATATTGCGGTAAATCGATTTTTACATCGAAAATAGATCGGCCCAAACCCGATTTTCTCCCGTCGCGTCACGTTCCACTCCGCGAATCAGAGCTACGGCCCGTGATTAAATGCGGCCGCTCGCGCTTCCCCACACGTGAGCTGCCTTCGTATGCGAGCGCGCCCAAATTGCCATTTTCGATCCGCGCCGATAGCTTAAGCGGTGTACGGCGAGAATTGCGGCGTGTCAACCGAGAATTAGGTGTCGGGAGTAAAGACAATTTTCAAGGCACCGGCCCACGACTATCCGGCATCACTAATCAAGATCGCCTTGGGAGATCCCCGCGCGCTACCTCCCTTTTTACCTCGTCATTTTTTTCCCTCCCTTATTTTCTCGTCGCCACTGCCCCAGCGTCGCCGATCGCGGCTCGCCGCTGTAAATTACCGGGCGCTTTACATGATCGCGCGATTTATGGCTAATTCCGCTAATTCGTAATTATTAGAGTCACGCGAGGCCGTTATGGGGTCGGGACGCAGGCTCTCTCGCATACGGACTTCTCGCTGCGAGAGCTGATAAACCCGCGCACCCGCGTGATGGTGACGGTAGCGGCGTTGGTGGTTTACGGAAGAGAGAGGCGGACAGTAGTCACGGTATATGGCGGTCGCGGAGGCAACCCCGCAACGAGCTGTATTTCATTGGATTAACGTAACTGGCGAACGGCGTTTGCGTTTCAATTACCGCGTGAATTTACGTTTCGATCGCGCAAACGCGTCGCGGTGGTGGTGACGGCGGCTTGGGCGAGGGGGGCGCAGGGGGGGACGCGCGGCCCGACCGGGAACGAAATGGATTGGAAAAATGGGGAGGGTGAAATCATTGTAATGAAATTAGCGCGACTCCCGCTGTCAGCTTTTATGGGCGCCGTGCCGGAGGGTCGGGCTCGCCGCGCGCGCTTTTCCATCGTGCCGATTGTTATTGGCTGATAGATGTCGATAGGTTTTTTTTTCCCCCTCGCGACGCTTCCGCCTGCGGTATTCGATTGTACGAGAGGCGTGTGCGAGATATTGCTTTTGGGCTAGTGCTCGACCGTGCCGTGCGCGCGGTGAAGATCGATGTCGAAAAGTCGGGTTTCCGCATTTTCATTTCTGTGATCACGCTTGATCGAACGCTAGGTATAGGCATTCATCACCTTCTTTTTATAATATCACACTTCAGAATAATGAACTTTGTATGACATAGAGTTATATTATTTCACAGAGTCTTTATTATTTTTTCTACATAATAAGAATTTACACTTTTCTTCTTCTTTTTCTTCTAGTTGTAAGTTTCTTCTAACGGGAAATGTTTGATTTCGTGCGACTCGGGCATATGGGCATCAAAATGTTTGTCGATATTGGTATTTGTATTTTTTATGCGAGGAGACAATAGTTTCCGATGTTGATAGATGATTAGGCCACGTAAAGATTTGAAATATGAATTCTGCTGTACCGACAGTCTTAGCAAAGATAAATTCTTTTCCTTTGCCTACATATATATAGCGACAATTATTATACATAAATCAGATTAATCTATAATATTCATTTTAATATTGGATTTGTTCGCTGTAACTAGCGATGATTTACTGGACAGATAAATCGTCGGTCCGATGACAGTGTGTTTTTTGAAGACAATTGTACAAATAGACTGAACGAAGCTTTACATAGTTAAGCAAAAATATCACCTCAGAAACGTCACCTCTGATCCTAGAGTTCACCGATGAATAGTCAGCGATGACGATGCTTTTATATCGCCCAATAAAACTGAGATCCGATAACCACGCGACCCCGCTGCGGATATCCTGGAATTACGAGCTTTCGTAAGCCACAGAAGTTCGCGGCCTAGTTGGTCGGCGAAAAACTTTTCGCAACCCCTCTTTGCCGTTTCCTTCTTTCTCTCCTTACGAGGGTGGATCATAACCGCGCGTTGCGATCATAACCGGCCGTTTATGCTCGCATCTCGAGTTCTCGAGGCTGAATGCCTCTCTCTCGAGAATTGCGAGGACACAGGGAGACGGGAGGTAGGTTAGGGAACAGCGAGAGGGGATGAGAAGAGATTTTAACGACTCTCGTTGCTCTCCAACTCGCGGCGATCCCGCTCGGCTTAAGCAAATTGCCGAGGGAATTGCGCCTCAGCCACTCGCTTTCCACCCGGTTATTCCGATAATTTGCTTGCCGGTGGCGGCGAGAAAAGATCCTCAGCGGCCGAAATATCGCGACGCTACTGTAGACATCGCCGCGATCGCGTTAAACGTCGAAACGCAATCGTCTTGTCACAGAAAACTGTCTATGGTCAAATATAGAAATAATATGTAAAAAATTCTCAAATTGTTCTTTTAATCAATAATGACTGTTAAGAAACAAAAATTGAGAATTTTAATCTCTTTTATTTTCACGTTTTACTCTCTCTTCCTTTCTATCTCCTCTTCTCTCTTTTTCTGCACCTCTTCTGTCTTTTAGAGCAACAGAATACCTTCCAGTCTTTAATATGTTTCGTCGAGCAAGTAACAAAAATTTCATGACGCCACTCGCCGTGACCTGTGAAAAACGACCGGCGACTTTGTCGCAAAGCGGCTCGAGTCCACCGGCAAAGCACCGCCTCTCGCTTTGCATAAATGTTTATACATTCGTAGCTTCCTCTTACGCCGGCATTGCCGTGTGAAGTACACGAGGCTCATATGGCCTCAGAGTAAAAGAGCGCACGGAAAAAGAAGCGAAGATTGAATAGCAGACGCGTGGATTAAGTTCACTTGCGTTCTCAAGCGAGTATTGTATGTCCCGTTTATTTTGGAAGCGAGCCATACTCTTAAAATTTCATCTAGATTCAATTTCAATTTATCCTTTATAATTTATAGTGAGAGACGTCACTAAGAATGTGTTAAATACTATTATAAATTCTTTTTTGCCATATTTAAACATATAGTGAAAAAATTTTACGGATTATCTTATCTATTAAAATGATCTTCTAGAGATGTAGAACAAACGCAAATATTGTTTTCTTCTCGCTGAAATATTAGGATCTAAAAGAAAGTCACGCGCAATCGTCTCGTCGATACGAATGAGATTAGGACCTATCTTTATGGTCTCTCAAAAACCGGAAATAAGCTACGTGGTCTTTGTAAAAGAACCGTGTTCACCGCTCGACAAAAGGAAACGTTTCCTGAATCGACTTTAGCTGTTTCCTCCCTTTGAATCGTCCCGGTCGTCTTCTTCCTTTCTGCTTGGCGATGCCACGGAGCAGTCTGCATCCATGAATATTTTAGGGACGAACAGGTCCGAAATGGCGGCTCCTCACCCGCGGGAATCAGCCTATCCTAACGTCGGTCATACTTCACGCCAGGACCCTCGGGGAAATCGACCGTCTTCCCAGGACCGACTACGTGATTCGCGAAATACCCGCGACATTAGAGACGTGTCCTCGGTGAAAAAGGTCTCCTCGGCCAACCACTTGACGCGTTGCGTGTCGGAAATCTTTTTTCACCACGCCCAATTCCTAATTGGCGCGTTCTTTCTACAGATCATTATATTTAATCGGATTATTATTTATGACCGCATCAAAACGATATTTACCCTCAACATTCTTTTTAAGACAGATTACTCTCTTTTTAAGACAAATTTTAAGATTCGAATCGCATCGATTCTTTAGGCGACGAAAAAGCCCTTTGATTCCGTACGACTTTGAAATTCCACTCTCTGTATAGCATCGCTCGAAAGTTGCTTTCCTCTCTCTCCCCCAACCGCCCTTCCTCTCCTGAATCGCGAAATATGTGCGTGCACACGCCCGGCACGCCTTTGTATGCACCGCGGCGTTCACGCACCCGCGCGCGTGCCACGACGACGGAGACGCGGCGTCTGTGCGGATAAGGTCGCTTGATATGCAAAGCGGGAGCGGCGCGGCGTCGTCGGAGATCGCGGCGCGGGTGCCGCGACTCGACTTTATTATTTCCCGAGTCACGTTAACACGACGGCAGATGGCCATTGGATTATGTGCGGGATCACGGAGACGAGAGCTATGACTCTCGGCGAGAAAGAAAGAGAGAGAGAGAGAGATGCGCGAGATATCGGGGAGGAAAAGGAGTGTATTTCGATCTGTTTCTTTAACAAATCCCTTTTGATCCTTGCGTAGGCAAGGATCCTTGGGTGGCAGTGTGGTCTTGTGGTAAAGCGCCCAGACTCGTAACTCCGAGGAACCGGGTTCGAGTCCACTTGATCACAGGAATTTTTATATTCCAAACTGCAGCCTCCCCCCCCCCCGCACGAGTGGGGTTCGTGCGGAGAAACTCGACTGTTAAGGCTATCTTTCGGAGGAGACATTGGAAATTGGTCGTCAAGCTTGGGGAGCTTGGGAGTATTACATTGCATGTATAAGTAAACTTCTTAATGAGTCTTGTTGACATGTCCGTCTATACGTCGTATGTATAGACGGACACATGCCGATGCGGATATCTTTTTTTAAATTGATTAACCAATTGGCGTATTTTCTTTTCGCAAGGATCCCTTTGCTCCTTTATACGTTTGTAGTCACTGACTTGCCGCATTCACGGCTACTTCACTTGGCTATCGCGCGCGGATCGGAATAGTTCGATACCGGAGCGATAAAAGTCCACCCTATGTTGAGACACCACCACCGCGCGCACGTATATACACAAGGTGTGTGCAACCCTTACAACTCTCTCACGCTGTTGCTTCGATCGAAGATACCGCCGTCGAGCCTTCTCGGTATTTCTCGCTTTCTCGACGTCTCTTTCGTCGCCTTTTTTTCTCTCCTCGTCATCGACGGCGATATCCGACTTCCACCGATAGGAATCCGCGATCGCAGGAAACTTTAACGCCTCGATGCACAGTAAGGTCTTTCTCGAAAGCTGATAGCCGGCGTTTGAGCGACGCGATATCTTAGCTATGAATCTTTAAACACGGAAGACTTCAAAACGAGTTAAAGATGCGATCTTTTGAGCGGCTTTAAATTCCTTTCGTAAAGAAGGCGAGCTGTAATATATTCCTAAAAGGATTCTGGATTGTAAAAATTATGCACATTTTACAACAAAGGTTATAAAATAAGAAACCTAATCAATGTTAGAGTCTGATTAAAAGGGAAATAATTCGAGAAAGAAAAATGCCGAATAGATCGTATTTAAATTTTAATATCTGACGTTTATTTTCGAGATAAATCCGTCAAGATGCGGAAACAAAAATCGACCACCATGAGAACGGATTTATTCATCTAAGATGTTTTTCAACAATAACGATCGAAAAACATAATTATAAAGCTCCCGTGGCGGTTCGCCCTTTCTACGCTCCAGAACGTGCTTCGCGATCGTTGTTATCGACGACGACGGGGCCGTAAAGACGAGCGATAAAATGTGCAACGGACGAAGGATAGATGATTACGCGACTCCTCGCAACGAGCAGTCAGCAGCCTGTCGGCAGGAAGCAGCCGGAAGCATCGCCTGCAGCTGCACCCGACGCGAAACGCGGTTAACCGGGCTATCAATTTTCATTACGAGTGAAAGCTGCAGCTTCGAGTCGAGGGGCGCCGTCATCAGTCGAGAGTTTATTTGCTGCTGGCAGGATATACAAGGTCTCGAGGAAAAGAAAAAAAGAGGGAAAAACGAGAAAACAAAATCGCGAAATCAAAAAAGTCACACCGGGCGCACGGTCCCATTTATATTCCAATTTCCAATTTAGAAAATGAAGACCCGTCGTCATTCAATTCGCGGCCGGTTTCGAGTAATGGAAAACGATCTATTAAGAGACGCTGCGCGCTCGTTGAAATCGCTCTTCAAGTGGATCGCCGAGTCGTAAGTATTCATACGCCGTCACTGCTGAAAAAAAAAAGACCGGACTTTTTACGCTCTCCCGTCTTAGCGGCACAAACACTCCAACTCTTTCGCAATCTTCCAATCTTGACTTTATCTTCAATTTATTTCAACCTTTTGCAACTCAAAAGTTTTTTTTTATTAGCCAACGCGGATTAAAGAATTCGAATTGAAGATTCGAGATCGAGCAATCGAAGATCTCAATCGACCTGATCGATGCCGTTATATACGACGTATCTTACTGTTGAGAAGGTCGTTCTATTTTCCGCTTCGCTTTAGTAGTTTATTAACGGTGTCGCATGTAAGAGCTCATTAACATGCGAGACATGCATTTATTTTTAGTATTTCACTCGCGTGTGTCGCTAATATATTCCTAGATAGCGCGTTTTTGTCGGTTTAACGTCGATGCATTGATATAACAAGCTGTTAACATTGTACTCTTATCTTCCACTCATGTATATATGCCTCTTATCGTGACAAAGCGATGCGTGTATAAGAAACGCTTCTTATACTAGATTAAAAATTCGATATGCTCGTGAAACATCGACGATTTAATGTAAATTCTATTTTATATCAGGTTCGGGGGAGGGGGGCGCAATTCGCGAACAAAAATAACCGGACGACACATCAGCGGCGTTAATTAATTGTCGTGACTTTGAAGTCACCTACTTTGTACACGGCGTTTCTTTCATCTGCGCGTGCACCCGCGCAAGTTAAATTGGCCGAAGACTGGCACGGTGCCAAGACGCAGTCGCGAGATACGTTGCATCTGCTGCTACAAGCGGCTAATAAGTTGCATAAATAAGAAAAAAAGTGAGAAGGAGCGAAAACACATTGAATAAAACAAGTAATGGCTGAAAGGCCTTTCGGCTTTGCTTAAAACCCGCGTGCGTCGCCAAAGGTGAGAAATTCTCATTTGGAGAAATTAGGCTGTCATTAAAGATCCAAGGTTTCCTGTACGAAATCCAATATTTCCCGTTTCGAGAAAATTTTTCTTATTTTATATTAATATTATATTTTACATAGCGTATCTGCAATTTTTCGGAAATATATCTCTGCAGAATCTCGATAGCCCCTTTCCTTCCAATTCTTTGCACTTTCTGCTCACCTTTCCCTCTCTACTGTTATACAAGTCGCCTTAATAAGTTATAGCTATAAGAGAGATCCTATATCACGAGTTAGGGAGTAAGTCCGCCGGCTATTTTGCCCTCCCCATACTTGCGAGACAATAGCTGACGTGGAGATCGGCGTTTTAGCGCATTATCGGCATATTATTCGCATAGAAACGCGAACTATGTTCACGTCGGATTATCTACGTTGGAGAGATATGCAGATTTCTACGCCACTAAAAGCGTTTTCAGTCGTGCAAAGTTATCAACGGAAGTTCGTATCTACCTCATATTCTTCGTCATATTGACTTGTTTCGAATATGGAAATAAATATAAAAAGTTATCTTAAATTGCTGAAAAATTTACACGCGCTATTAATTTTGACTGATTTGTAATACATTTCTTCAAGTTTCTCCTAACTTTGTAAATAGGTCCGAAATTGTCAAAACGTTAGTCTTTGGCTGAAGTCACAGGTCGGGATATTATCCGCCACGGTTTGGAAACAATAGCATTCACGCAAGTCTCCTCGGTATATTAGCGAACACTTATCCATTCGTTATGTGTCACGTACGCCGGCTCAAAGAATACATGAATGCAAAGCGGAGATAAGGAGCGACGAGTTGCATGCTCCACCTGTATAAACATGAGACGCTTAAAAATATGTGCAACAACGTAATGCATAATAACTATAATCTGCACGTTGTTGATAATAATGTTAATCATTTCCCGACGTGTATCCTTGCATTTTCAGGCTACAGATAATAAAACAGAGAATACATAAACTTATTTTACAGAACTGTAAAATAAGAATTTTGTTCGTAAACATGTATCTACGTTCACCATATCATGCATAATAATATGCTTTATTTTTGCCTTTTTAAATAACAAATAAAAGAAGATTTAAAAAATGCATGTATCAATATCACGGCGATATTCTACGATTAATATCGTATATTGTTATCTTATTCTGAGCTGAGTATATTATTCGGGATGTGTTTCATTCATCTAGCGTTCTAGGTCTAGGTATATTCTGTGCAAAAAGCCTTCTTTGTTGTGAATCAAGCTTAATGTGGAAAAGCTTTCTCAGTTCCAACGCCGTCCGCTTGTTCACCTTTCCGGGACGCCACAGAGAACAGCTTTTCGGCTTCTCTTTTACGCGCCTTTTCTCTGGTTTCGCTTGCTTGATCGAGTCTCGTCGGGAAACACGCGATCTTGTCAGGACATGTAAATTCCTTTTCTCTCAGCTTTTCATCTCGCTGCCTTTTGTTGGCTGACAGAATTGTGGATTTCGCTCGTTTTATTCTTGTTCTACATTTCCACGATATAGATATGTGTAACGTGTAATGTTTATAGCATCAGATATACATATGCAATAATATCATAAATTATATAAAAATACCGTTTTAATTCCAGTATTTTAATATAAACTTTAATTTTTTTGTATTGATACTTTGTTATTTTATACGTCACATATTGATACAATCATTAAGATCGTACTATATTAATTCAAGTTTTCGAAATATCTAAAAAAAAGCAACGAATGTATTCTGCATTCGTTAAAACTATATAGGATAACTTTCCGAGATATCTTATTTAAATATGAATTGTATTCTAAGGTTTCACCAAGTCTACCGAGTTACGAAGTTTTTCTAATTTCAACGAATTCGCATCTTATCGCTGTGCATTTCTCTTGCTCTGCGCATTCTGCTGAACGGAGAGCTATTTTTTTCGGACGAGTCGTTCTGCCCGGAGCGGTTACCACGCCTTTCCGTTCCTTTCGAGCTTGATCGGCTCTAGCCGGTGAACGTGATCTTGTCAGGATGCGTCGTAAATTCTCTTCGTCGCTCCCCATCCCGTCTTTCGTGTCCCAAGCATTTCCTCGTCTTCATTTCGCGAATGCCGCGAGTTATCGATCGGTCGGACAGAATTTTAATTATCCAGTAACTTAGAAACGATCGGTTTGCAATTTAACCCTTCCGTCATATCCGGATCCTCATGCACGAATCCGACACGAAGGTCACGTTCCTCTCCTTCTTCCCTTTGGCTCCGACCTACTTTCGCGTGAAAACTTATCTTCTAGTCAGAACATTCTCTTCTCGCAATTACGCATTTATCGATTGCCAACGGGATGAAGAAAGGGAAGACGCGGCCTTGTTCGAATGCCTCGTTCTTTCCTTCCTTCCTCTTCCATTCTTCCTTCAAGTTCTCCTTTCCGCTTTTTCTCGCTTTGCCGGTCGTTAGACGCGCGAGTACGCGTCCTCGCTTTTATGGCCTCGTAAAATCGCGCCGTGCGCGCGCGCGAGATGCACTTATTAGACACACGCGAGCAAGAAACCAGGGGGAGGGGGCTTCTGACCCGTTAAACCGGTACGCGGAAACGAGCGTGTTCCACTTCCTGTCTCTTTTCGCTCGTCCATGCACGATTCGGATCCTCTACAACTCCATCTCCGGCCTGAAGAGCTGGCTCGTCTCCATTTGCCGGCCGGCCGGCCGGTTACGAATTCCTACCTGGGCGACAGGTCTTCGGGGCTCTCGTGCTCTCGAACACGGCGATTTCTGTCCGGATATTTCAATCTGACGGGGAGAACCGTTCGTCCCATCGATCGATCGCTGCAGCGGCATTTTCCATCACGGTACTACCGGTAACTTTAATATCCCAGAATACGCGCGTTACACGTATATGCGATTTTCCGAATGCTCAGAGTCACAATTATGGCTCTATAATCTTAATTACATAAAACACTATTACGTTGTTTTCTTAATTCGCGAAATATCTTTCACGAGTAATATATGCCATTTTATTATAAGTTGTCGTGTAACTATAAATTTACAATAAGTCGTAATTTTAATGAATTTAACATTATACATAAAGTACTAGATTTTTTAATTTAAAAAATTTGAGAAGAATTTGCAAGAGCCGCGCTGCGATATTATTAAACTTTACTGCGCCGCGCCGTAGAGTTGAGTGACAAATTACCTGATTAACTGAATCTTATTCATTGACGTGAAATTTTATAAGCTTGTTTTACGAACGTTACAGAATGAAATACCATCTGCAGAGGTTGCTATAAAATCGCGAGGCACATCGGTGATATCTATACGACGTACTTATAATTTCACGGGGGGAAATCGGGATTTATTATTCCCGCGCTGGTGTAATTATGGCCGACTTCTGACGTTTTACGCGACGTTAAATCATTAGCAAGTTTTCGATACCATCTTTCGTAAGGTGAGGAGAAGATAGCTCTCGGTGTAACGGCACATTTTACGATACTTAAGCGGTCTCGCGTGCGCGCCTCGCCATCGCGTGTGTTATGCGCGCGGCGAAACGATACCTTGGAACCTGCCCAGGATTTGGGATTCCGCAGTGCTACCGGCACCGTCTAGTCCGCTTCCTGAATATAAGCGCGGCCTGTAATCTCGCTCCTTACCACCACGTACCGACAAACGTACACGGATGTGTACACGATATTCGAGACACGTTCCACCAGTCGTCTCGCTCGTTTCATCCACCGGTGCTGCAAGTGACGCACGTTGCATCCCTGCGCTATCTGATCTCGCGAAACGATTCTTTTTGTTACGTTTAACTTTTATTAGAAAAGTAGATTTGATGAAATCAGGATGGTAAATGGTAACGAAGGTTGCATTCGCGGTACGCTGTGTGCCTCGCTCATGATGCACCGTGAGCATTGTATATAATCAATTCGCGACTATCTTTCAATGAAATGTTATGAACATACTAACTTTTGTCTTGACAAAAATGTTTTATCTTTTCATTTTATACAATGGTTCCAGGATTCCGCTAAATATTGAGAAAAGTTTCATCTCGCTAGGAAAATTGATTAAAAATTAAAGTGAAAGCCATTTTTTTCAATCATTTATTATAATTCAATCGTTTCTGTCAGTTTCCGAGTACTTACTCCTCGTCGCGAAAGAGATCTTGTTTATGGACAGGTCGTTATAGAGTTTTTGACTTAAAGCGCAAGTTGGAAGGAAAGAAAACTGATCTCGGCTGCGCCTGCATCGAAGTTTACGCTGAAGTGGATATTCAGCGTACTTTGGCGCTTGAAGAGTCAAAGGAAACTTCCATTCGGGGTTTCCGTTTACAAACTCCACGATGTAACTCGGATACTCGAGAGAAACATGAAAGCTCGGCCGTGCATGTTCGAATATCGAGGAGATAAAATTCGATTCTCGCAGGACTCGGTCGCTTGTGAAAAAGAATGATAGATATTTTTGCATATCTATATCTGTGTAACATTTATATATCTACATTACTGATGATTTATTATCCTATTTTTTCCAATTCATCTCTAATTATCTTCAGGTTTAGAAATGAGTTGCCCTAAAAAAAATTGTAATTAAAATTGTAAAATTAAAGATTTTATCATAAGATTTATGCAAATCTTGTATTTTCGTCGTATTTTTCGTTATGATATAAGTATCAAGCTTACTTCTTTTATTCTTCCAAGTTCAGAATTAAGATCATCAGCGGCGTCTGACGACGCCTCGATCAAATCCTGTTTATCGATCGGCACTCCTCTCGCTCGTCCGGTCAGGCGAGATATTTCGCGATACACGGCGCATCAGCACGGCGATCCGCCCTATAAATCCTAAACGGATTAATTAATTAATAATAATGCGCTGTCCTGCCCGTGCATGTTAACCGGTCCCTCGCCGGTTCACGTACAAGCTGCGCGCGAGTCCTCGGTTATTTTAATGAGCGTGAACGTGGACGCGCGCGGCCGATCGATTACATAGCCAGGCTAGCCGCCGAAATTAATAATCTCCCCTTCTCGCCTGTGCCCCTCCCCCCTTTCTGAGACGTAAATGCTGCCGACACGGAAGCTGCTCAACCGGCGTTAACCGTAAATGTTTCGGCCCGAACTCATTTTCGCCGCGGTTAAGTTAGATGGACAGGTTGTCTCGCGAGTTTATCGGCCAATTTCAACTAAATATTATAGTATCTATTTTGAACTCGTAGTGCTTAAAATCATTCTCGTCAAATTTTTCAACAAGCATTAATTGATACAGATATTTTGGTGAAATTGTTCTTAATGATGATAGAAATTTTTTATATCAAGATTAAGCTTATAAAAAAGACATTTATTTTATTTGTGAAGAAATTTTATTTATAACAATGGTAAATTTTTAAATTGCAGTACTTACAATTTGCAGAGTTGAACTCCTCGGTGTTGTGCAGAACACTGAGACCCTGAATTAAAATCTTTTTGTGAAGCGCTCTCGGGAATTAAACGCGGCGCGGCGGCATGCGCTTCCGAGAAATCTCGTGTTTCGCGATCAAGCGTACATGTGGACCAATCAACGAGAATTTCCGCGGCGACCGTTGCCACCGTGTTTGCATTCTGACGATGAAATCGCCCCTTTCGGCAGTGTTTGTTGCTCTTGTAGGGATTATAGCGGCCGTTATAGCCGTTCCGCGCGCGGTTTTTGCGCGCGGTGATTTGTAATTTATGCAACACGTGGAAAAGCGACGACGCCACGATAATAACGCACGCATTAATCCGATATTATTTGTTACGCGTAACGATCGAGGGGGTCGTCATTGTTTTGCATGGATATGATGAAAAACACGGTTGCGCACCGAGATTGCATTTTATAACGGCCTGTGATTTATAATAAACGAATTTATGAAACGCTTCGTCGCGAGCAAATTTTTAATAACTTTTCATTGGGGAGGGGGGGGCGGTATCTCCCGGTTGTGATTATTGCGCGAACGATTGATTGGTTTGTTAAAAACTGTCGATATATTATAGAGCGCCGTTCGTTCAGTGGATACGAATCGACAATGTAAATTATTTTCTCGCCGCGACTAAAATTGCAAAAGTCAAAGAGTGAGGAGACAATCAACATATCGGGAAATATCTTTCCTAGTAGTTTGTACTTGCTGTCTTCCCTTTGAACGAGTCCCGAAGAAGGACTGAGGGAATAATAAATTGGAATAGGGTGCTTTGTGTGAAGATTCAAGGGTGAAATCAAGCCGGGACGGACTGCCTAAACGAACTGTCGCTGGCAGATAAACGATAGATAATTACTTTCGCCGGCTGCTGGATTAATATTGGGATTCTCGCGTTACGGGAGATTCTCATCTCTCATTTCCTCTCGATCTTTCCGCCTCTTCGCTTCCCGCGTCGCCATTCCCATCGCACGGTTTCCGCGTTCTATCCCCTTTGATCCTTTTTAATTTTACTCGCACGTATTGTCGTTTTAATGCCACTATTCAGTTGGCATGTCTGTATATTTTCACGATACAATTAAGAGTGTATGGCAAATATGTTATAGTTTAAAAGCTGTTATTTAAAAATACTGCAATCTATTATTTTGTATCGACAATGTTAGTTTGCGATTTATAAATATTAATTCCGTATGATGTTGCGAACATTGTATCAGGGCGCTTTTTTCGGAAAGCACGAACGAAAAATTATAACGAAAAATGCTCTTTTTTAATTGCCTGCGAGAACAGTCTCAAGTATAAATTTTATACTTTACGCGCGCTCTCTCTCTCTCTCTCTCTCTCTCTCTCTCTCTCTCTCTCTCTCTC